>NW_023501073.1:442500-485709 GCF_014066305.1 Letharia columbiana
CATAAATAAAACACTTCCCTCACAGCTTCTAACAAATCACCATTGAATCATTTATTAATACTACCTATCATATAAACCAGGTGACCTAAAGTAAATTAACATAGACTCTCTATCCTTCGCTAAACACCAACATGGAAAACTCGGAAGATAAGCACTGGGTATGCATTAGGCAGCCTCAATTGGCCTTCTCCCAAACCACCCATGAACTGACAACTCTCAGGCAAGCCGCTACCTTCTTGATCCCCTCAATGGTCCAGAGCCCAGCGCAGAAACGGGCCCAGGAACGCACTACAATTCCACATTCGCCCCGCAAACCCAGGACCGCTCGTCTCGTAGCTCTCATACCGAGCCTCAGAAGACACCTTCATCCTCCGTCCGGTCAAGCGAACCGTCATCCTCTCAAAGACTTCAAAAGACGCCTCCGTCCGTCTCTGTCCGCTCAACCAACCCATCGTCCTCCCAGAAGCCCACCCCATCCGTCTCCAATCGCTCAAGCAACAATCCCTACCGCAACGCCACTTCAACCGGCTATCCATCGCCGCCGCAATCCGCTAGCCCACGGAGAGACCGCTTCTCCACTTCCACATACCGCCAGGAAGCTTTCCCTGATTTCGATGGATCTTACTCCCCCACGTCCAAACGTCAAAGCATAGACCAAGCCTCGACGCAAATCCCGACTTCGACAGGGGGCCAAAATTCGACGACCACCGATGGCCACCGCCGCCGCCGCGGCAGCTCCCTCAGTCAGCGCTTTCCCGGCGATCAAAGCCATCGCCCCCTCGACATGATCAAACAGGATGCTAAAATGGCAAACCGCCACCCGCATCTTCGGAAGAAGCACATAGTCGGGTCAGACACCATCGATCGTATGGATACTGTGGGCGGCTTTCACCACGACGGACCTTACGAAGCTACGCTACTGGCTCGAAACATCTCCTCTGTGAATAGCCCAGTCGAGGCCGTCAGCACAACGAACGAAGAAGCTTTAAGGGCGACTCCTCGGGAAATGATCAGAGACAGCGTTGAGAAGCATCGCCCGCTGGACGGTGTGGCGATGGTGCCTCCCGGGAAGGAAGACCGATACGGCAATGTATACGATTACGAAGAAGGCACAGACATGATGATCGAAAACTCTCCCGAAGGCGGAGCCTACAAGCGGTGGCCTGGCGTGGTGCGGCCCCCCTCCCCCATCAGCAACACATCTCCCATCCAATACTAACACACTCACCAGCAATATCTTCCCGAAGACCTCAAAGGCAAAGGCGAGCCCTCCTACTCGCTCGAAAAAGCCCTCAAGCAACACAAACTTCACTCCCGACACGTGTCCGACGGCAACAACGCCATCGAAATGACCACGCCCGCCACCCAACGGCGACCGATGAGCGTCGAAGGCCAGTCGAGGCCCGTGAGTGATGGGCAGAAGTACGCGGATTGGGAGCAGGGAGTTCGTCGGAGCTCGAGCGGGGCCGGGAAATTGAGGAGGAGGTTCGGGAGCTTGAGGCTGCGGAAGGACGAAAACTGAATGGGTAGCACTATTCACTCGTGCGCTGTAGAGGGGCGGAAGCGGGAGAATAGTGGTTATAGATGGGTCCGGAGTTAGATAGGTGGCTGATTGCTTAGAAAGGCGACATCACTTCCCATTCAGAGTTAGGATTCAGTGGGATGGCTTCGCCCCAATGGAAACCTCTTTGCTCGTAGGCTTGAAACGCTTGTTGCTCCTACAAACGATATGATCATGCCGGTATTGAAACATTATTTTCATGACGCGCTTCTATATTTGTACACATGCCCCTACCATGTTCAATTGAAACAAGAATAATTCGAAGCTTTTGCACAATATCCGCCTGTACGTGCTGCCTGAAGCTTATGCAACAACATTAATGCAATGAGACTGTGCATCCAGGTTATGCAAACCGAAAACCTCACCCACCCAAAACTCATTGACGACCACTTTGCCCATTACCAAAGTACGGGCCATATTGCTGCTGCTGCTGAGCCTGACCATATTGACCTTGTTGTTGCTGAAAACTAGGTTGCACGGGGAACGGCCCATGCTGCTGTTGGAACGGCGAAGGCGGCTGCTGCTGCTGCTGATACGGTGAACTTGGCTGCTGTCCCCAGTACTGCTGAATTGCCGGTGGTGTCCATTGTTGAGACTGCATCTGCGGGTATTGTTGGTACGAAGCGTACTGCTGCTGTTGTTGCGGTGTGCCCCAGCCATACTGCTGCTGCGCCACCCCAGGGGTAGGAGGTTGACCAGGAGAAGAAGGAAATTGCCCAGGCATAGAAAATTGAGGGGTGGGCGTAGAGAAGGATTGTTGCGATGGTTGCCTCTGCTGCTGACCTTGGCTATGTTGTTGGCGCTGGTGAATGGCTTGTTGGACCATTTGGCCGCTCAGACCTTGCTTGATCTCCCTTTTTTCCTTTTCACGCGCCTCGATTGCCCCTACTAACCCACCACCTTGAGGTAGGTTCTTGTTGGTGTTGCCAGCCATGTTGATAAGAGGGGAATTCGTGACCCGGGCGACATGTTCCTGCTCCCTCGCTGAGAGGTGTGCTGCATAATCGCTAGAATTGTTCATCACCGCAGTTGCGGCACGAGAACTAGGTCGGGCAGGTAAATCGTTGCCATACGAAGACTGCCTTTTCTGTTGTTGAATTGGCCACTCTCCCGACGTGTTCCTCGGCACCGCTGGCGGAGTAGAAGGGCCTGAATGTTTGCGAGCATGTGCATAGACAGGTGTCATTACACGATTCGCAGTTGCTCGCTGTTGTACGAATTGTTCTGGCGTGATAGACTGTCTGGCACCTGGACTTCCACCAATCTGAGCTCCCGGCTGCCACGCAACGCTTCTACGATTGTCAATGCCATCGGCTGCCGAAGGAGATCGTATTTGAGGCTCAGGAGTGATGATGTTTCGACTAGGCGCTCGCTCGTAGGACTCGTTTTGCTGTCCAGCTGGGTAGACCACTGACGAGGGCTGTGCTTCTGCTGGCTCTTCGTTCCGAGGGCTGGGTGTGAACCTACCTCTGGAATCTGGACTATCATTTAATTGCTGGGCCAGTGATCCACTAGTATTGGGTCTGCTGCTGGTCCTCGGATTGTACGCTTGCGTGGGTCCAAAATCGACCGTTGGAATCTCAGGATTCAGCGGCTCAGGAGTCGCGCCAGGTCTGTAGTGAATATCTCCAACTTGAACCTCTTGCTGTACAGGCTCGACAGTGCCTACAGTTTTCAGCACACCTCTTCGAGGTTTTTCGACCGATGGCCGTGATCTCTTCGTCTCTGTAGATCTGCGAGTACTGGCGTAGTCTGGCGACACTGTTGATTCGTTGTCGTAAACGCTGGCATCGTCTACGAAACCAGCATTACTCTCACTTGTGAGAGACTGCAGACGCTGTCGCTCAAGTACTTGAGCAAGCGCTTCTTCATCGATGTA
Source organism: Letharia columbiana (assembly GCF_014066305.1). Lineage (NCBI taxonomy): Eukaryota > Fungi > Ascomycota > Lecanoromycetes > Lecanorales > Parmeliaceae > Letharia > Letharia columbiana. The sequence goes on from NW_023501073.1 coordinate 445,941, forward strand.
GCGGCTGTGCAAACTGTCGAGGCTTGACTTTGCGGTGGGTGGGACGGAATCAACTCGCGCAGGCGGTTCTTTGGTCGGAGACGGTGATTTATCTGGAACAGGTTTCCTAGAAATACTGGACTTTGATCGTTGGGCCTCGGGGCGTTGTTGAGGGGTCATTGGGAAGGGAGGCGGTTTCTGGATGCCGAAGACGGGATTCGAGGATGAAGCTGCCGGTGATTGGTTGCTGAGAGAGGACTTCCGAGCAGTCCTAACGCCATTTGCTGGCTGAAAGAGTGGTGAAGAAGACATAGAAGGCTGTGATAAAGGTGAAGTAGCGCGCGAAGAAGGATTTGGTGGTGACAAAAGGTCATATGAAGACATTAAGGGCTTGTCCTTGTAGTATGGAGCGTTTTGATTATCCGACTGAGACGAGGCGAATGAAGTGTCTGGGGAACCTTCACGGTTTGGGGGAGAATATCGGGTTTTCGCTATTACCATGCCTTCAGCAGGAGAGGAACGGTCAGCAGTGCTCCGATTGTTGCTTGCGTTAAGGTTTACCCCACGTTGTCCCTGGTCCTCCAAAGACGTCCCACTCATACTCCTCTGCGAGTTGCTTTTCCACGCAGCTGCCGCGCCTGCTGCAGCGGTTCCAGTAGTACCGGCGTTCCCTGCGTCAGCCAATTGAGATAGTGTCGTGACGGACAGCCGGCTGTTGGCACGCCGTAGCTCTGCATTCAAGCCAGGCCTCTTTTGAGGCTTAGCGCCAGGTTCATGAGAGAAAGCTGGGGGAGCTGCAACCAGGGAGGGTGGTGGAGCAGGACGCATCTCTTGGCGTATTTCCTGCGGATCTGTTTCCCTACGGCCACCATTGACGCCAGCAAACCGCCGTTCACTCTCTGAGCTGCTTCGTCCGGATTCGTTGGCATATCTTTGCATTTGAGGGTTGCGGGCTGCCATGCCAATGGGAACGCCATGAGAAGGAGGCGGTGGAGCCATTTGTTCATACGAGTCTGCACGAGGAGGAGTAGCTTCAAAAGAGGGTCTAGATTGCTCGTGTGATAAGCGAGAAGGTGTATAATTTTGTTCCTGAACATACTTCTGGGATCTTTGGCGAGGAGGCGTAGACTGAGGGGTGGCTTCGGAGAAAGACCGCTGGTGTTGTGCCCTGGGCCGAGGAGGAGTGAATGGCTGATCCGCTGGCGGTTCTGAGTTGGCTCGATCAAGATGCTGTGGAGGCGCGGGAGCAGACTCGTTGCGTAAAGAAGGCGTTGACTTGATCGACGCGCCGTCTTCGTAGCGAAGAGTACCAGCACGCGAAGCGACGCTGTTTCTGTAGCCTCGGTAGCTGCTTGCCCTGCTCCTGGGCCGGCCGTTCGACGCCATTCTTGTCATACGCTGCGAGGTAAGATCTTTCATCTTCTGTCTCCAGTCTCGTTCTGTCCAAGATTGACTGCCAGTCTCATGGATCAAACCGGCCACGTCTAAGATCTCCAAGTATCCATATCGCCTCTCCTGTGGCAAAGCGAACATCAAGCTGCGTGTGTCAAGGGTGTCTGCAGTCAATCTATTCGGACGTCCGTACAACGCAAAGACATCGTAGACAGGGAAAAGGTATCTTAGCATCATTTCAAACCCGGAAACGGCAGGATGAGTTTCTGGCATGACGAACACGAATCCATCAGTCGTTGTTTCCGGTGTAGAATGGATGGTAATCGAGCCCTCTATTTTGACCAGGGTTGACTGATCGATGAGGGGTTTGGACTGCGGATAAATGGCGTATGCTGAGTACGCATCACTGATAGTTGCAATGGGCTGCGCTTTCTTGGTCTTTCTAGTATCGTAGAATTTGATATTGCCTTTGAGGACGGGGGCACGCTCGTATGCGGACTTCTTCTTCAGTTGCTTCTGTTGCTTTTGCACGTCTTTCTCACTAGGAGGTGATATCACGCACCAGCAGCGTCTCCAGGGTGTGCCGGCTCCGAATCTCACTCTTGTCCAATCTTCGTTTTGGATCCTCATCCTATCCATGATGACCTTGATGTTGTTGAGGAGCTTCCCCTTGCCAGCGATCAAAGAGCCCGTGTAAGCTTCCTGGAGTGTAGAGTTTTCGTACATGGCTAGCCTGATAGCAGCAGTCCACTGCGTAAGAGAGTGTAGAGAATTAAAGTGGAACAGGTACCGATTTTTTCCTGCGGTCGAAAGGCTGAGGACATTTTGTAGAGGCTGGACCTCTTGAGATCGAGTAGGAAGGGTTTCAATCTATGGATAGAGGATTAGCCAAACGCAAGAGATGCCAAGCTGAGCAAAGGACGAACCATCTTGATTGAGGCGTCCGCGAGGTTGATGAAAGTAGGTGCAACTTCTCCATCTTGGCCGGCGGCGTCCAGTGCGGAGGCATCCCACAAAGACAAAATGGTGCCAACGAGTTGAGCGAAGCACTCCGTCCATGATCTGTCATGATTTGGTCGCCCGTCTGCGAGTTGTGTCAGCGAAACAATGTGAGAAGGATGAAAAGATCGACGCACTTGAATCCAGGTCATTGAGCTTTAGGAAGTATCCTTCTTGGTATAATTTATTGGAGTGGCTGTTGAGAAAGCTGAAGATGGGTTGAAGCTCCGGTATCGTATCCTGAGCAATCTCCATGACGGGGGGTTGATAGGTTTGCACCATTGACATGGGTCTGATGGACGATGACCGCTCGCGTGTCCTGGGAGGCGGTGAATCTCTCGCCGGTGCCGCTACATGCTGAGGAGATGCGGAATTGGTGATCTTCTCTTTGATATCTTGCTGTTGAGGGGGGTTCTGTGGGCCAGAAAACGAGGTCGACGTTGGTGATTTCGGTGCGCCAAAAGCTGACATGAAGGATAAAACTATGCAAGGGGTTTTAGCACACGAAAAAGGCAGCTCACGTGGCACCCGCTTCGTCGGGTAATTGTCTTACCTCTTGAACGACCCATGGTGTTGCTTCACAGAGCTGTCGAGCTCCCAAATACTTTTAAATTCCAAACTTTTGGTGTTGAGGAGGGAGCTCCAGCGGAAGGCTTGGGGGGCGGAATAAGTCGGATGCTTGAATTGTCGAGGCTGAAGGCCAATATGCAATCAGCTTACACCTCCAAGAGGCCAAAGGACGGACCAATTGAACGATTGAAGACAAAGAAGGTACAAGTAAACGACAGTGAGTGAGTGTAGGTTTAGGGTTTAGTTGTCGATGTGGTGAGTGGAGAGTTCAAATCTGCATCTTGTCAGAGCAGGGAATTCAATCTGGTGCTAGACTCAAATTGGCAAAGGAGCAAGTCGTCATCCAGCAAGTCAGAAGTGCAGCAGATGCTTAGCTTTTCTTCTATCGTCCACGTCTCGAACGTCGATCCTTTTCAACTGTTCACTACCACAATTACACTGACCTTTCTCGGGGAGCCACTTGTCATTATTTATTGGCCTTTGCGATTTTGCGACACTCCAAAGGGATGCTATCCATAAATGCTAGTCCCGCTCACTCAAGTAAGCTACCCCTGATTACCCAGTATTTTCACGTATTCGTACCCATCGAGCGGAGTTCCTCTATCCGGATCCGAAGTCTGCCTAAGATAGAGTCTAGAGACCGAAGACCGAAGCTGACGACGACAGAGACTAGTCGAGCTCTGACAAGGATTCCTTACTCAGTGGGAACCGTGATACCCGATTGATAGCATGGGAAAGCTTTGATAGATGTTCTCGTAATAAGAAAACATAGCTTGCAGCTTGGAGACAGATCTCACAGAAGCAATCTTTCCTTCCGAACATGCCCGACTATAAAGCGAAAGGAGAGCTCATGCGATCAACAGCCTACTCCTTCTGCAAAGCCTTCACAACCGGCTCTCCTCCATCCGAAACACTTGACAAATACTTCACATCCAACCCTAAGATTCTCGAGCATGGCCCGAAGTGGGCAAACCTACGTCTCCCATTCCTGGGCATCAAATTCCACGGACGTCGCTCTCAAGGCTCCTCAACTGCCACATCCCGCAGAACCTGCGATGACTACTACGACCGTCTGACCTCTACATTGTCCTTCCATCCATATGAGAATACCGTACCGCCAAAGGAAGAATTCATGGTGGATGCTGAGGGAGGGACCGTGACGATAAAGTTACGTGCGAAATTTGCAAGTGTCAAGACGGGGAAGGACTGGGAAGAAGACTTTGTCTATGTGCTGAGTGAATTTGATGAGGAGGGGAAGATTGGAAGTCAAGAACTTTGGGCGGATCCCTTATCAGCTTGGGTGGCTGTTGGGGATGATTGAACCGGGTGAACCTCCACAATAGCATCAAGATAGATGATTCGGGGCGTACAAAAACTTTTTAAGGGCTCACAGCTGATCCAAAGACAACAAGAGCAGCAAGGTCGGAGTACTTACCCCCTGCAGAACGCTGAAGAACTGCCGCCGGTGAGAATTGAAGATGGTTATCCTGCGCCACAGATTCAAAAAGAGTGATTCAGGGCTTTGGACAACTTCTGGGCACACGTACCCGACAGAATGCTGAGGAGACGGGACGTTTGCCACCCCGCCTATAGGGGGACTGCAGGGTCACGGTCCAGCAGAGCTCTAAACAGACGTACCCATAGCTACCAAGTCTTAGGGAGAGGCCCTTCGAAAAGTTACGGAATCGATGGCTACAAGCCCCAACAAGACAGTATAATCGTAGCCGTTACATACACATACAATAGAAACAAGGTACCTTGATTGCACCAACGCATCTCGCCCATCCTCATCCACAAACCCAAGCTCCAATACATATACACTCTCTCGAGCTCCAGCTTGTCCAAAATATTTGAGGGCCATAAGCACGCGTCTGGGCACCCATTCCTCGACGGCCGTCAGATCATCGCTGCTCCAGGCGGGACACCCGAAGATTCAGCGCCGGCGCAGAACAGTCTCGTGTCCGTACAAGGATTCCAGTCGTTCAAAATCTCCTTCATCCATCTATCTTCTTCGCCTACGTCTCCGTCTTCATCCCCACCTCTCCACTTAACCATGCACTGCAGCCTCCCCGTCAAAGCCGCTGCCTCCGTTGCTCCTTGCACCATCTCCACCTCACCTGTCCAGCTTTGAGTCCCTCGATGGTAAGAATTTCCCCAACGAGCCATCATCCCAGCCCGCGAGCACGCGCTCCAGGCGGTCCCTTTCAAGGCATTTGTCTAGCAGATGGAGCAGAGCCGAAGTCAAAGCCGCTCCTGCTTCCAGCGAGCTAGGATCCCGAGAAAAGTGGGCCTCCGCTGCTCTTGTAGTGGTCTGGCACTACCGACAGGACTTCTCGCGAACAGGATCCGAATGGGGACGAGATGCTGCAGGATTAGTCGTGGATGTATTTGTAGGCTCCGCGCTCTGCAATCCGTAGGGAGGCTTTCACGGAACGCAGTGCTCTGTCACACCTGTCAGCGATGACGCCGGGGAGTTGCCCGACACACCCAGCGGTATGAGAGGTAGTAGCATAGATTAAACGTGGAGGGAGTCACGGGATGAGGACTGGAGGTAGCGCCCAGACGGATTGGATAGGGGCTCGCTGAGCTTGCGGTCGCAGCTGTCTCGGAAAAGAGAAAGAGAAGAAGAGAGAAAGACGGGATTTGAGACCAAAGGAGAGTACAAAGCACATGAAAAGAAGGAAAGTAGAAGCTCAAGTCTACCAAGTAGGCCTTCATTCTGAAAGATCCAAATTTCACTTTCACCTCTTCTCACCTGGAATGGTGTTTGGGGCTGGGTGAGACTCGTTATGCTCTTTGGGAATCCTGGAGATGGCATGTGCAACCAATGGCCAATAAACAGTTCGAATCTGATTTCGAGCCCCTTTTTTGGATTTTGGGGAAACAGCGCCCCAGCTTGGAGGGTGAGATCCGTAGGTTTTGATAGCAGTAACATGGCCCAGAAGAGGTCATTCTGTACTGCGTGTATGGATATTGGGGGAGAAGAGCTGCGAAGTACGCCATTTGGAAGGTTTGGGGACGACGCAGCCCAAACGAAAATCTCCCGAACACCTAAGAAAGTCTTAAGTAGAGCGTAGAACAGTACGACCTCAAGGCAAGCTTCTGACTTGGAAAGACAGAGCCTCTATTACAGTGTCTTCGGCTTTTTGATATCGGGCGGAGAAAGGGGGGCTTGGCAGAACTTGGCGCTAGCGCAGGCAAAAAGGTCTTTTCCCCTTTCAAGTCCATCTCTGCAGCCCCGTAAGTTTGCAAAAACGGGGAGAAGACCGAGAGATGGCCAGGCTGACTTGCCGACAGCCAACCAGCTTTCTCTTGGTGGTGGGTGCTGTCCTCGAACTCTCTGAGCGGAGGGCTCGCTTAGGCAAGATTCGCAGCCAGCGCAGCAGAGAAGCTCCCATCCCCTTCAAAGTGTTCCCCAGAGCTCTGAAAAATTGGCAAAAATAGCGTACAGATCTGTATGGCAAGCCGTCTTCTTCTGCGGCAGTCATCGCTCCTACATGGAGTGAGGGTAAAAGTGTTGGCTGGATGTCCTCGAACTGTGTGGTCGGAAAAGGGGTTAGCGTGGTACGGAAAAATACAGTACCTTCTTGTCCCTTCGCCTTTCCTCCCGTCTTGACACTGTAGTATGGATCCAAAAAAATCGCAAAAAATAATGTAAGCTTGATTGAGGCTTTGTATGTATTCAGGCCGAAGCCGGGTCGCTTTCCAAATCCACCGTACTCAAGGGAATGCAAAGCTACTTTCTCCTAAGATCAGTAACGATACACGCCAAGCCGTTAGGTTTCATGTACCGCCGTTAACCCCAACCAATTTGTTCTGCTAATCATGCTTTAGAGATTCTCCCTATTATAATATATATTCCTAGAATAAATTAGCAAAATACTTGACACAGGATATGCCGACGCATTCGTACCTTCATCCGTGCATAGCGGCGCAGTCCGCAATCACAACACAACCGATCCTCAGGGCCACCAGAGCTTCCACAACTCGATCATGGTCCGAGGTCAGCGTCGATGATATCCATGACGACTGATTGGGTCGCACAAGCTGACTGTCCTCGCTGTTGCACGCTGCCTCTTGATGGTAAGACCGACGGAGGAAAACCACCTCACTCTGGCTCTTGACCCTTCCATTTCTCTTTCACGGCACTGACATCGAAGCCACAAGCTTCAGCTTTGCTGACAAGTCTTTTAGCTTTCCCAACGACGGGTGCATCGATCATCTTGCCATCCAGCGTCCACGCGCCTCTCCCCTGCTCATCGGCTTTCGCGTCCGCGATCACTACCCTCGCAGCCCACGCCACTTCGTCTTCACTCGGAGCAAAGGCCTTCTGCGCGATCGCGACCTGGTCGGGATGAATGCACTGTTTGCCATTGAAGCCCAGGCCCTTGCCTCCGAAGCACTCCTCTTCCATCACCCTGCTGCCTTCCTCGCCCTTGTAAGAGGTGCACACAAGATCGATGGTAGAGGGCAAATCATGCGCACGACAAGCAGTAGCGATAGCAGACCTCGCATACAGGAATTCAGTCAGGGAAGGCGTGCGAGTCAACGAAAGATCCAGGGCAAAGTCTTCAGCAGCGAAGATGAGACCATCAAGTTGAGCAGCCGTCTCGCAAATCTCACGTAAATTGGAAATCGCTTTGGCAGACTCGATAAGAGCAAGAATTTTGATCTGACGAGGTGAAGACTCCTCAGGACCAGTGAATGTTCGCTTGTGGTTGATGAAGTCAGCAGCCCATTTCAAATCGGAGCTGGAATTCACTTTCGGGATGACAAGGGTGTCAAGATATGGCGCATTACACTGAGGTCCGTCAATTGCTGAAGTGTTGATAGACTACTGAGCTGCCATACCACTGCTTCGATGTCATCGGCCTCGTGACCAGTCCCAACAGCATTGATTCGAACAGCGCACTCTTTGATACCATCTGCACGAGGCTGCTCAAGGAAGTTCCGGATGTTGGACCTCGCTTCGGCCTTCCTATTGATGGTAACAGAGTCTTCGAGGTCATAGGCCACACAGTCGGCGGTAAGCCCTCGAGACTTATCGAGCATCTTCTGCGATGATCCAGGGACTGAGAAATTGTTGAGCCTCTATATATAGACTTCATTGTGATTACAAGAGCATACCATACAGCAGAGCTCGCCTGACCGCCGTTCTGGCAGCGGACATCGTGCCACCAGTGCTGGTTGACCTTTAAAGCAAGCTCCAAATATCCTAGCCGAGACACACAATTACTTGAAATCTGAACAGCGAACTGCTAGCTCTTATCTATACAATACTTAGTGAGGGGAAAAGAGAACGAATGTCGTTCTAATTCAAGCGAGCAGACGCCGGGAATTAGGCGTCTACCTTAGGGCCCCTTCTGCAACCACATATTTTGGAAATAACCCCTACTTATTTCCACTAATTTTCAGCTTAGCGTCAAATATATATAGGATATCGTTCTATAATCATATTTTTACATATTTTCGCTTATTAAGCGAAAACAGGCTCGGAAATATCTAAAAATAACCCTTGAGGGTTGTTTTCAGCTAAAATAAGGCTAAGAACATCAAGAATAGTGGATATCTATAACCGATATTCATATATTATTCTCTTTTACTTCAGATTTAAAGCCTATATCTACTCTCTTTCTAAGATAATATTATTATATTATTTCGAGATATAATATTATTTCTATAGTCTAGCTTTAAATTATAGATAATAAGATATCGATATCGATAGATATTATAAGAGTAGGTTTATTTAAGATAATAATAGAAGTAATAGAAGTATTAATAATAATTAAAGTCTATATAGTAGTAGTAGTAGATATCTCGACTATAATAATATAAAATAATAGAAATTTAATAGTTTTTTATAAAGAAGATAATTTTTACGACGATTTTAACTTAGTCTTAGAAATAGGATTATAGAACGGAATCGTATATATATTCTACTTATTTTGAAAATATTTATAGTGTTATTTTTAAGCCTTATTTTTATTAGTTAAGTAGTAGCGTTATTTAATAGAAATAAGTAAAGGTTATTTTTAAAATATATAATTATAGAAGAGGCTCTTATAACTTAGAGTCTCTTCTACAATCATATATTTTGAAAATAACCTCTATATATTTTTACTAAATAACGCTATTACTTAGCTAGTAAAAATAAGGCTTAAAAATTAAGTCTAGAATATTTCTAAAATAAGTAGAATATATATACGATTCCGTTCTATAATCCTATTTCTAAGACTAAGTTAAAATCATCGTAAAAATTATCTTCTCCGTAAAAAATCATTGAATTCCTATTATTTCACATTATTATAGTCGAGATATCTATTATTACTACTATATAAACTTTAACTATTATTAATATTTCTATTACTTCTATTATTATTCTAAATAAATTTACTTCTATAATATCTATTAATATTAATATCTTATTATCTATAATTTAAAGTTAAACTATAAAAATAATATTATTTCTTAAAATAATATAATAATATTATCTTAATAAGAGAGTAGATATTAGCTTTAAATCTAAAGTAAAAGAGAATAATATATGAATATCGATTATAGATATCTACTATTCTTAATATTCTTAGTCTTATTTTAATTAAAAATAACCCTTAAGGGTTATTTTCAGATATTTCAAGCCTATTTTCGCTTAATAAGCGAAAATATGTGAAAATATGATTATAGAACGATACTCTGTATATATTTAACGCTAAGCTGAAAATTAGTGGAAATAAGTAGGGGTTATTTCCAAAATATGTGGTTGCAGAAGGGGCCCTAATGCTATTCCATGCAAGGATTCGTACTCAGAAGTTCGCCTGGCAGGATGCTTTCTAGCCTCCTAGACGAGTCATGATATAACTTCAATATGAGTGATTGAGCCGAACTATCTCATTTGTCCTGCCATTTCTACGGTGAAGAAGTGTTCTTCCACGCTTTTTTGATACATTTTCGTTGCGCAGTCCCTCAGCCTACCCTACAATTAGCATGCCTTCCATAATCCAAACAGCCTTCTTCTTCGAAGCCCTCGTGAACGTCCCTGCCATAATCTCCCTCATATTTTACCCCGAGTCTACCCTCCGCCCCGCTCTTACTACAAATGCTTCCTTCTCAGCCGCTGAGCTCAACCGGACTGCGACGTTCATAGCCCGCTGCGCAGGCGTCCTCATCCTGGCGCTTACACCGCAACTACTGCTCGCATTGCCAGACTCGAAAGATTGTGTCGGGAAACGAAAGCAAGTCTACTGGACATTAGGCCTCGGAGAGTTTGGTCTTATCCCGCTCTTCCTATGGGAAGCTTTTAGGGCCAGTGATCAGGACAAGCTTGATTGGCGAGGAGGCTTGACGAAAAGAGCCGCGTTGCTATGTGCGGGCATGTTGATCCCGCCTTTGGCTTGGAGAGTGTTTGTGTTTGGATGGAGGGAACATTGGTTCGGACTGGAAGGCGGTCGTGGACGGGAAAATGGAACGTCAATAAATCAAGCCGATGCAGATGATCTGGTCAGGAGTTGGAATTTAGGGCGGAAGGAGCAGTGACGGCCACTTGGATGATTGATGATGCTGAGAGGAGTTTGCGAGTCACGAGGATAGGGTCTCTAAAATCCAAAAATAATATCATCGATTTTCCATTTACTCATATTGACGCTTTATTGCTGCCACCACTGCTCCTGCAATCTTGTCTTGATTTAGTAGAGAGTACTCTTCTCGGGGCGCTTTGACGCGGACACTGGCGATGGGACTGGGAAAGACCGCTTCAAGATGAAGATGCGTTTGGAAACTCGCAGAGAACCGACGACCAAGGCGCGCCAGATCCCTAAAAATTGAAATTTTGAAGCTCGCCATACCTCAAGACTTTAGAGACACTGGGGGCTGCATCCACCACATCAAGCACTTTAGTCTCTTATCAAGCTCAGCATAAGCTCCGCAACATTTTCCAAGAACCTCCGAATATCCTCGTCCACATGCTGTGCTCCATTCCATTCGGCTGACAGATTGATGGCTTGTCTGAATGTGCTCATACGTATGACCCTGCCATGGAGCCCGTCAATGATGAAAGAGCTTGAAACTCACGCAAACTTACAATGGTGGCCCATCTGGGCTGGCCGTAAATTGCACGTCATCGACTTCCAAGACCTTATGGGTTCGCGTCTGGTCACAATATGAGTTGGAGATGTGTGTTTCGATGAGTCCATCACTCAAGAAGAACTGTCTCCAAACCCTCAGTTTATGGCCCTACACGCAGTCCCCGTTGACTTACAGCATCAGCCGTCCATTTGCCTTTGAAGGCTTTCTTGGTCCTGGGAGCACTGGTCAGTAGGGTATGCCTCGATCAGATGTAATCTGAGCGTACTTCGCCCTCGCCATATGCTCGGCCACGGAAAGTGATTCAGTGAGTACCGACTTCTGGTCCCGGACCGCTTGATACGATCTGAAAGCCTCTGCGCACGCTAATCTCAGCTTCCCCTGGACTTCTTCCCTGCTGGCGTTGTCCGAGAGAATGTAACTCTCAACATCCCGGAACTCAATCGCACTAAAAGCTCTGCACAAGGAGATGTGACTGTGTGATCCTGGAACACCTTGATCAAGATACCTTCGTCCATTGATGAACAGCGGAGATACCAAATGATCACCGTGCGTCGGCCTTTCTGAGACTGGTTTGAATTTGAGCATCGTCATCACCATGGCCGCGTGGCCAAGATGAGTGACAGAGCATGCTTTTCCTAACTTATTTCTTACACCAAGCAATATAGCGTCACTATCTTCGACCGAGAATCGCTTATGAATAGCTTTCGGCATGTATCCGTCCCTGGAAACAACTTCCATTCCCCATTCGCTCTTCTACACCCCATACGTCAGGCTCAAAACTCTTCCATTGATATGGATGATACATACGCTCGCCTCCATCACCAGATTGGTGAGGTTCTTCACACCCTCTTCGAATTCCTTTCCCTCAGTCCTTTGTTCACTGTTCATCATGCCCACCCACGGCATTGGGAGTTTCCCCTTTAATGCTTCCCAATCGAGGGTCGCTTCCCTTCCGCTCACGGCATGTGCTAGAAACTCAAAGTAGCATCCCGCCAAGATATATGCCCCAACACCATCTGCAGTCATATGATCGACTCGAAACGCAAACTCAGCTCCAGCCACCTTGCCCTCCTGATCTACTCTTGCAGTCAAGCGCACACAAACCGGGTGCGTAATCACAGCTTGCCTCATCTCCTCCTCCGCGCTGTTACTCTCTTCACAAGTCCCGAAGAAGAGCGACCTCCTCATCCACTCCCTAGCCTCTCCATCAGACCCTGGAATCTTCAGCTCTAGCAAAATACTCCCATCTTCTCCTTGCTCACTACTAGGTCTCAGCACGACTTCCGGAAACTCGCATCGGACTCTCAACCACGCATGCTCCGCCGCATTGCCAAATGACTCAAGGGACAAAGTGGAGCAGGGACCAGTAAGGGTAAACCTCCCACTCAAGAACATTTGCCGCGGTCCAGGTGCCTGACGAGCCCATCTTGTTTCGGCGCCGAGTGCACGACGGAGATATAAGTTTGGTGTCTTAGTGGAGGGGCGCCAATTGTAGAGGGAGGGTTCTATGAGGGGTAGTAGGCTCATGCTGGTGGATTCCCTGGCAAAGACAACCCGCTCTTGTGGTAAATAAATGCAGGAAATTATGTATATCTCAAAGATACGAACAGCCACTGAGACGGAGAATCACAGAACAGTGATCGGGAGACTGAATAGAAGAATGAAGGAGCAATGGCAACACCACCACTGTACAGAGGCCACGTATTCCTTGGAGCAAGTGACCAACCACAAAGTCTTCCCTAAAGTAGGTATACGGTGATTGAGTCTGACGCCTAGGAAGGAGCAGCGACCTACGCCTTAGAAGATAGGTCAGATATCAGGCGGCCATTTGCCGCGCGTTACTAGGACTTTTCTCATTTTATACAGCGTTGAATCGTTCAAGTTCGACTCGGAGGAGCTGGAGCATGACATGGCCGATGAGTAGCTTGTAGGATCACATAGCGTCCGAGAGCATCCGATATCGGATCTGGTTTTTATCGATAAGTAATTAATTTCCCCATAATTTAACCGAATCCCCTCGCTTTTTGTGCGCGCCCTCGGAGTCTCTGGCGAATTGACTTTTCTACATACTACAGATTTGTGTCACAATGCCCATGTGAGCCTGAATCGTTGATACGGGTTGCTACTTTGCTGACGGTCGTGATTTTCAAGGCTCAAAGATCCCTCGACCAAGTACCGACTTTTCAGGCCCATCGACTTACCAAATCGTCAATGGCCCTCCCAAACCCTCGATAGACCCCCACGCTGGCTCGCTACAGACCTCAGAGATGGCAATCAGTCTTTGGTTGACCCTATGGTACGTGTGCGCAGCAACGGCACCACACCCGAGTGGACATGGCATATTGGTCTGACGGGGGAAATGCTGAAATATGATGGTGTAGGGTTCGGATCAGAAATGGCGATACTTCAAGATGCTAGTGGAACTTGGCTAGTACGTGGGAAATACTGGTGGTCTTCTTTCCGCGCTCATGTGACGGGGTTAGCAAGGAAATAGAAGTTTCGTTCCCATCAGCATCAGAAACAGACTATGAGTTCACACGTCGCCTGGTGGATACCCCGGACGTCGTACCGGATGATGTAGCTCTACAAGTTCTCAGTCCTTGTGGGTTGCTCTCATCGTGCGAAGGTTAAAAAAATCGGACATGTTCAACTAATTCGGAGACCAGGCCGGGAAGATCTCATAAAACGGACCGTCGAATCTGTCGAGGGTACAAAAACCGCCATCCTCCATCTTTATCTTGCTACCTCGCCATGTTTTCAGCAGATAGTCCTGAATCATTCCGAGCAGGATGGCATCGCTTTGGCTGTTGCGTGTACCAAATACGCACGTTCGATAACGAAAGACAATCCATCTTCCAAAACTCACTGGCAATATGAATTTTCCCCTGAAACTTTTTCTGATTCGAACCTCGATTTTGTTGTGCAGATTTGCGAAGCTGTTCGAGCCGCGTGGGAACCTTCCGAATCTAATCCCATCATCTTCAATCTTCCAGCGACTGTCGAAATGTCTACTCCAAATGTCTACGCAGACCAGATTGAATATTTTTGCCGACACATAACAGAAAGAAATAAGATTTGCGTATCCCTGCATGCGCATAATGACCGTGGCTGTGCTGTTGCAGCTTCTGAACTTGGACAGATGGCTGGCGCAAATCGAGTAGAAGGAACTCTTTTTGGTAACGGCGAAAGAACTGGAAATGTCGATCTTGTAACTCTGGCTTTGAACCTTTATTCTCAGGGAATCCACCCAAAAGTTGATTTTTCTGACATTGACTCAGTCATTGATGTTGTGGAAGAGAGCAACAACATACCGGTTAACCCACGTGCTCCGTATGGAGGATCGCTCGTCCAGTGCGCTTTTAGTGGCTCACACCAAGACGCGATTAAGAAAGGGTTCCAAGCGCGAGAAGGGCTTAAGGACGGAGATCCATGGCTGATACCGTACCTCCCCCTCGACCCTCAGGACATTGGCCGTACATACGAAGCTGTCATTCGTGTCAATTCGCAAAGTGGGAAAGGCGGTGTTGCATGGATCATCCAGAGACTCATGGAACTCGACCTTCCCCGTGGTCTCCAAATTGCCTTTTCGAAAGTCGTTCAACAAAGAGCCGACGCCGTTGGGCGAGAATTGCTGGCTAAGGAAATTCAAACGCTATTCCAAGATACTTACCATCTCAAGGGCGCCCCTCGCTTCACTCTTGTCGACTACAGCATTGCACCTGAACGCTCCGTACCGTTCGTCCCAGAAGAAGGCCGCAGTCAGAACACGCAAAACTCGATGAGAAGATTCGAAGGTGTGGTGGACTGGGACCGAAAGGAGCACAGGATCACAGGCCTTGGAAACGGGGCGCTTTCTTCTCTAGCGGACGCCATGCACATGCTCGGAATCGATCTGGATGTTGTAAATTATAACGAGCATGCCATCGGTAAAAATAAGAACGTCCAGGCGGCCACATATATTGAGTGCACGGCAGCTGGCAGTAAGGAACGGGTGTGGGGTGTGGGCATACACGACGATGTGTTTCAGGCTAGTTTGAATGCTTTCCTTTCTGCAGCTTCATCGGTAAGAAATTAGCTCCTTTACCGCTTTATTGGTCTCTACGATAAGCTAATGGACTTCGAATAGTTCATGGACAGTCGACCAAACGGGCCTTTGTCTGTTCCACAATAGGGTCCTCATCATTTCTGGTGCATCCTTTGCGGCTACCTGGGATACCTTTGATTGTCACGTTTAGCGATTTGGGTATGGAAATGATATCGGCATGATGCTGCGGAATGGAAAAGTTGGGCGCTCGATGAATTGTTCATAAATACCCAAAAGTGCAAATGTAATCCTGCCAAGATCAGTAATTCTTCTCAGCTCACAATGCTTATTAATATTTTTATATTGTAATCTTTCAGCATGAATATGTAAAGATGATGACTCAAAATCAGCTATGTCATGTGTGAGGATATGTCGATGGAAGACGAAATGTTTTCGTTGCAGAACGTAGAAAACTGCGCCACAAAGGCGCAATGGAAGGCCGCGATTTCTCTTTCTTAAGAACTTTCTGAATAAATACTTTTCCTTCAATGAAAATGATATAGACCCTAATTGAGGCTGGCTAAAAGAACAAGATTTCTTACAATGGCCTACAACAGTGGCTACAATCCAGATGCGCTTCCTGCGTGAGTAGTAGAGTCTCTACCTGGTCATGTCCAGTACTAAAACTTACATCAGACACGCAGAGCCAGAACAGGTATATACCGCTCACCCCAGCTCCTCGTGCCGAGGCTGACCCAAGCCCCATTGACACAGGCAGCCCAAATCCTTTCCTCCCAACAACAACGCAAGCAATCAAACCCTTTGCATCCACCACCACCACGCCCCTACTCAAATTCCAATCCCCAACCCTACAACCTTCCTCAATCGCAACCACAATACCAAAGCAAACCTCCTCCACCACTTCCCAAACCAGCCCAGCAACTGCAAACACAACCTCCGCCCCGCCTCTCCCCGAACAATTCCTACAACAACACCCAATTCAACCAAAACGCCGCATCAACCCCCCACCCCAAAATTACGGCTTCGGTCCTCCTCCACAATCTCACCATGGACGTCCACCACCTCCGTCTCGACCGCCTGGAACCCCCGCCCCTGGCGGTAGCAGCGCCGACGCGTCGCTTTTTCCGCTTTTCAAGGCAGTCGATACCGCGGGGGTAGGTCAGTTGACGGAGAGGGAGCTGGGGAAGGCTCTGGTCAATGGGGATTTTACGAGTTTTGATCCGCATACGGTTAAGATGATGATACGAATGTTTGATGCGGATAAGGATGGCAGTATAAGTTTTGAGGAGTTCTGGTACATTTGGCTCCTTTATGGTTATCCTATTGGGCAGAGCTGATATGTCGGCAGCGGCCTCTGGGGTTTCCTCGCTGCGTGGCGCGCCCTTTTCGATCGCTTTGATGAGGACGATAGCGGCTACATATCTTTCGATGAGTACTCGAAAGCGCTGGTTGCCTTTGGCTACAGGCTTTCTTCCGCCTTTGTCAATCTACTGTACACGACGTATGCCAGAAGCGGTGAAGATCGCATGAGCTTCGATTTGTTTGTGCAGAGTTGCATAATACTGAAGAGGATGACGGACGTGTTCAAGCGTTACGATGATGATAGAGACGGGTATATCACGTTGAGTTTTGAGGAATTTCTAACCGGTATGTAACTGCGCTTCGCAGAACGTGGGAAAATGTTATGGTCTTTGCGGACTACCCGCTGACACTTGAGGATAGAAATATTGCGTCAACGCTGAGCTAAGAGGCCGGCCGGAGGTAATGTTCAGTATATTAAGCCAGGCGCTGGGACGGTCGTCTTTTCTTTAGACGAATTTTGGTGGCTTGGAAAAGCGGCATAGAGCCCAGCCAGTTAATGATACCCCTTTCTAACTCTCTACTCATCCCCAAACCTCGCACGAAACAACAGAAAACGGCACCAATTGCTCTATGGGCGGTATTTCAGAATTAGCAGTCACCATTAGTCCGTCCCATACATGCCTTACATATATCTTTTCGCAGAGCATGGTTGAGCATTTAACGCCATCGAAGATACGTGCGAGCCTTATGCCAAAACCAGTCTACCATTACTGCTGCTTTGAATATGTTAGTAGCGCTTTCTCTCGAGAATCCTACTCTCGATTGAACCTTTTGGTCAATTGAAGCTCTCGGGCACAAAGTGTTTTGAAGACGGTCGATGGATCTCGATGTGAAGCAACTCAATCACAAGCCCGGCAGATCATTAGATTTGAAAGGACGTAAGCTGAACCTCCTTGTCGAGATCCTTTGGCACGAATATGGGTCAATCAAAGGAATCAGAATCGTCAGAGCTTACATCTTGTACAGGAAAATTCTGCGAAGGCACCACCAGCATTTCTGGGCTGGCGGAGCTCTTTACCCATCCGTGATCAATTGCTTTAGGCTGAGATCAGTACTATGCGTTGTAAAAAGATGATGATGCACATGACTGCTGATAGGAGAGAACGTATCCGCCGGACTTCAAGCAGAGGCCCAGAAATCTCAAACATTCAATTTGCTGTTCGGCCTCGTAGAAATCTTCGAATTGGCCCATTATGGTATATGGAGGATGAGAGCAAGCGCTCGATCTATCTCTCTCTCTCTCATATCGTACGAGAACACAAATCGTGTCAAAATTCCAGCTTCAGGAAAGCCAGGCGGGTCAGATATTGCCGACGTGATCAAGGAGATGCATCGTGCGGCGGACAGCTTTTCGGCGGTTTCTGCGAAACAAGGAACCTGAAGCCAAGGCCGTCGATTGGGCGTGGGTACAGAATGAGTTCTCATGGAGAGAGTTGGGACATGCATTGCTGGCGCAAGAATGCTTGCAACCTAATGACACAGAATTTACAGCCTCGGGGGATACAGCATGCGGAACTTTACTTCATCATTGAGCAGGGCGCTGGAAGATGAATATTTTGCATGTATGACACCAGCTTTTGTTTTAGCATGCTCAGCATGAAACCAAATGTTCAGCAACTTCCCGATTCAGGCTGAACACTAACATTCGATACATTCTAATCCGAGACAAGCATCACTGCGACACCACTTTATCCTGAGTACAGTACTGCACACAAAGAACTTACCGTCTGAATGGAGGATCCCTGCGGCTAGTTGCTCCAGACCTCTACACTCACACTGGAACGAATGCGCAACGTGCGTACCGAGGCGCAAAGTCGGGTAGAAGGAAGTTGAAACCAGCAAGCGCAGCGTTACGACAGCAAAGCCGTACCGACACTGCAGGCGCAAATCTCCACTAACAATGCTCACGCTCCTGCACAGCTCAGCTTCATGCTCCTCGGACTCAGCTTTGATGCCCCACAGACGCCATGACCTTCGCCGCCATCCTCTCCTGCCTGTCCCTCGCCACACTAGCCTCCTCGACTCCGCTCCAGCTCCTCAACCCCCAGATCCTCGCCACCACTTCCCTCGATCCAACCGTCTCATCGCTCAATCTCACCAACACCAGCCTCACGGCAAGCACCAACTGCTTCATCCAACCGCACCACGCCGGCGCCCCCACCCTCCTCGAAACCAACTACCCCGACTGCCTCGTCGCCGTCACATTGCTGCCCGCGGACAAAGCAGCCACGACGCCCTACACCTTCAGCCGCAGGCCGGACGCCGAGGTGCGCCTTCCTTACGCGAAATCGTTCCGGACCTGCAAGATCATCATCGACATCATGGACGAGTTTGAGACGGAGAGATTGAGGTGGCGGGACATCAGTGACACGTTGGAGGCCCCCAGAGGGGTTTTGAGGAAGTGTCTTGGGCAGAGCCCGTTGCCGCCGTTGGGGGGCAGGACGTCGGTGGGGGGTATGGGTGCCATGCAAGCGATTGTTGTTGGGCAGGCGTGGAAGCCTGGTGCTGTGGTTTGAGTTTATTGGCCAGTGAGGAGCGCCCTTGGATGTATGGAACATTTAATCATGGTGACGATTGTCTTTTACCGCCACTGCTCATGCATCACTGAATGCAGTGCGGCTTTTGCAGAGGTGAGGGGCCAAGAAGGTAGCAGTTCGAGCTGTACGGATCCTGGAATATCGACTACTTAAGGCTTAATGAAGAGGTTCCGTTGCAATTTCATGCTCGATATGAATTGAATTCAATCATAAACGACAGGTGTTCCGGGATGTTACCCAAAATCAGCCTAACAGGGAAATTCAGCAGGCGAGGTGTTAAAGCGGTATATCATAAATCCTTGGGTTTTCGACAAGATGGGCATCAATAAGGAGGTTTCTTCGCAATTCAATGCTTAATGGAGCGAGCCCCAATCGTTAAGACAGATATTTCCGAGATGCTAACCAAGGAGAAGTGAAAGCTGGGGGCGCTGAAACCCGCCTGCTTGTTTTGGCATCGATTCGGGGCATCAACCCGGACAGATCTGTCGTACATGAAGGAAGTGGTTTAAACAATGGTGAAAACACCCTCGCCGATGCTGCTCTTGTCGATACTGGAGGACTCCGACTGCCACTTTCCTGACACCTTGCATGGCCGGCAAGAGCTTTTGAGTGATGCGTTGACGAAATAGCACGACTGTCAGAGACGCGAGTCGTCAGAGATTTCCTAGGATGAACTCGACGTCTAGTGGGATTCATTGAAAGCTGTGACCACTATATCTGTCTCCTCCGTTCCAGCAGTCTGAACACTCTCATATGTCCACGCCGTGTAGCCATCGTCGTCGGGGTGTCGCCCTTTGTGTCTCCGAGATCAATTGAAACCCCCAGATCCAACAAGATCTCCACGATGCCGTAGTGCCCACCAAAGGCAGCAAAGAACAATGGCGTTCTTCCTTGTCTGTCCTTTGAACTGGGACTTGCATCGGCAGACAGCAGTGCTTGAACTGTCAAAATGTTGCCCAATACCGCTGCATGCATGAGCGGAGTCTGGCCTCTACCATCTGGGACGTCCGGCTCGACTCCCTGGGCTAAAAGTTCCTTGACCAGATCGATTTTGAGGTCGGTGAATCTCGTGAGCCTGACATAAGAATCTAATGAGCCGCCCGGGTAGGAGTCTACCGTGTCATGGAGCCGGGCAAGGTCGAGCCACTTCTTTGGTACCTCTGCCAAACCACAGTGTTGCGAGAGCACTTGGAGGACCCACACACATCCAGAACCGGCCAGCGCCCTGAAAAGCTTGTTATTTAACATGGCCTTGTCGCTCCGCTCCAGTAAAAATGTCATCAAAGACCTGTGGTACCTGAAATTCCTGCTGCTGCTTGTAGCACGTCGTGTGTAATTTGTGAATTGATGCCGCGATCGGTCAAGAAGTTGAGTAACGGCACTGAGTCAAAGTCTGTCCTTACTATACTTAATAGGGCCTCTGGACCAATGAGAATACCCTTCACTACATCGAGGAGGGATCTCAAATTCTTCCCAGGCCACACCACATTCTCTGCCGCTGTTTGAGCCAAGTCTTTGAAGATATTTTCAGTCACCTCGGCTCTGCAGGCTCTTTGCCAAATGAGAGCCAAGCACTCGGCACGACTGTGTTGAGCTGCCGCGTGGACCATTGTTCTCGTGACAGGGAGGTCGATCGCTCTGTCCAGCAAGGACTGCACCATCTCTAGGCGGTCGCTCATCAATGCCCCCACTACAACGGTTTCTGTGATTGGCGCAGACGTATGATCTGAAATGAAGGTCATCGTCCACATCGGTCCTTTCCGAGCAGCTCTCTCCATAACCTCCTGAGTGACGTCGACCTTGCCAACTCGATGCTGTAACAGCAGAATCACCTCTAGGCCGAATGTGTCATTTGCTGCAGCTTCTACGAGCAGAGGGTTCACAATGTCAAGAAGGTTCACTCTGTCCAATAGCAGTCCCACTAATTGGTCGCCAAATGAACGGTTGCTAGCCGCTGCCAGCAGAACTTTAACTTTCCCTGTGATCTCCAAACCTTCGAGTCGGTCCAGTAGGAGCTGCAACGTTTTCTCCGATGCCAGGTGGCTCATCATTGCCTCCAGCACTTCCTCTGTCATTTCCCAATCTCTTCCCAAGAACAATTCGAACAATTCGTCTCTAGGGCCTATTCTTGCTGCGGTCACGAGAACGTCTTCTGTGATCAGAAGATCCTCTACATGTTCTAGCAACCGCTTCATGATACCCGGTGCCTCGAATGCGGACTGTGCAGCGATTTTCATCATTTCTGTCATTTCTTCCATGATCATCCAATTTTCGGCCTCGGCTAAGAGCAAGCTCATCATCTTTGCTCCTTCAAGATTGTTCCCTGCAGCGCACCTCAACACTGGGCCGGTAATTACACCACCTCGATCGAATAGCAGCCGCAAAGTTGACGCGGTGCCGTCGGCAGCTGCTTTATTGACAAGGGTCTGCGACATCTGGTACCCGTTGTCCAGCAGCAAGCCCAAATTCTTTTCATTGCAGTTCTCTATCGCTCTGTTGATGGCTTCTGTCGATATCCTACCGGAACCACCCCGATCAAGCAACAAACCCAAAATCTTCTCGTTCTGGTTCAAAACACCAGCGTTAAAGATCTCACTTGTTATCTCACGAGAATCATCTCGACCAAGCAGCAATTGCATAACCTTTTCGTCGCCCGATATTGCGATTGCTCGCATTATGTTGGGGGTAATTTGGAGATCTTTTTGATCTAAAAGCAGTATCACGACCTCCACATTGCCCTCGTGCCCGGCCCGCTCAAGGATCAGGTTCCAAGAGATTCCGGTATCTTCAGTTTGAGGCAGTAATGAATCAAATCTGCTTCCGGAACAGAATCTTGTGGCATACTCGAGAGGGGTCTGTGACACCTCTGAAGGTTTATACCTTGCCATCAATCTTTCCACTATCTCCTTCCCTTCTTCCCATTAATTGACCAACTCGTCGGCCTATGTTGTGACTTCAATTTTGCTCTCGCGGAGTACCCAGTCCAGGGTGTCAGGGTCCATTTTCAGTGCCACTAGAGCCACCAGATATAAAGAAATTTCATCCTCACTACGGTTGCTCAGAAGTAGCTTGAGCGCCTCGCCTTTGTTATGTTCAGCCGCTAGACGCCAGCCTTTCTCCCTGTTGTTTGGGGGTTGCCCTTGCAAACGCGTGCGAAGAATCTCGCAAAATCCGTAAGCACATGCAACATAATAAACCCTGTCTTCGGGCTTACAATCGAATCTGGGATCTAGATAAAACCGAAGATTACCGTCCTGTATCCTGCGCTGGTTAGAAAGTATCCATATGTTCAACGGCGAGAGATCATCAGATGCATCAGAGAGGAAAAAGCGAAAGGCTCCCTCGAAACGAGAATTGCTTTTCCTCCCTTCCTCTCCGATCAACCGGCAATGTCTGGCCCAGAAAATCGTAGCATAATTATGGAAACCTCCCAACAATTCCGCAGTAGATGCAACTTCCCACGAAGATCAAGGGCGTAATGTTGTTGCAGGAAAGCCTCTGCAACTGACCAGTTTGATGAACCGATGAATTGTAACAAGCAGGTCTCGGCTGCAAGGAGATGACACGAATTTGCCATATACTCAGCTCGCTTCTCGAGGAACTCTCGCACCGAAAGATGAGCAAACCTAAATACATCCGAACCGTTGTCGAACACAACGAAGTTATGACAAAGGTCGAGGACATGTTCCTTTGTAAGCTCTTCAGTGGGAACAGTATACATTGCTACAGCAGTGCAAAATTCCGAGGATTTCATTTGCCTTTGCGCACAGAGCAACCATTTCATTATGTTGCTGATGATAGACTGGCCGATCTCGCCTGGGTACTTCAGCAGATTATTCTCGTAGGCCTCCAGGTAAAGTTGCTCCAGTTTGGGTGGTAGTCGCCCCAATCTTGCTGGGACATCTTGATCTAGCTTCATCGTGCAAAGCATTTCCAATTGCAGACTCGCCCATCTGAACATGCCATCAATGCCTCTACTAACTGCATCAATAATCAAAACTTTCAGTGCCTCCTTGGCATGGTTGTTGCGCAACAAACGTTGCTTTTTGATTAGTTTGTCGGTTTCTTCCCTGACAAAGGCCTCGATATCCCCTGATTTTCTGCTGGAAACAAGATCAAGATGTGGAATAGTCCCGAAGCGGGCATACGATATCTTGGTCGTCACGACTCGATAGAAACACTTTCACTAGCCCAAACGAATTTTTTTGCAGCAGACTTTCGATCCCGTCTAGGAACATCTCCCGCTTTTCGGGATCACATTCGTCGAGAGCGTCGATGACAATGGTCGTCATGCAATAATGTTCTACCAAATTGGTAATGAGTTCACAGCTCTCTTCTATTTGAAGACCCCGAGAGCTGAACCCTTGACCTTCCTCTCGTACTTCTCGATGACTGGTGGCAAAAGCGGAAGTCCAGGCTCTGCGCACGAAAGTTGTCTGACGATGCTGGAAAGTATGGCAGCTGGATCGGATCATTCGGGTTCAGCGGCATTTCGGGAGCAATAGAAGTAGACTGGAGGTGGGCTGTTTCCAGCCTCGAACCTTCTCACTGCGTCTTCGATTACAATAGACACGAGTGTGCTTTTTCCCGCGCCGGCTTTCCCGTGAAGTCAAAGGAGAGACGATGTGCTTCCTTTGTGCCATTCTGCGTATATTGGATCCTCGAGCAGCCATTTGCCTGTACCAGCAAGAAAATTCTTCGAGATCTGCTCATGATGTTCCAGGTAAGGCTGTGAGGAAATCCACCGCAAGATCTCGTAGCGCTTAGAGTTGTCCAAATGGTCTTCGATACCATTAAGCTGGCTACTCATTCGAATTATGGGTCCATCTATCGTACGGAGGAGCTGCATAAGCTCTGCATGCCTCTCGGAATGACCGACTGAGAGTGCCTCGAGAGAGTTGCTGATTTTTTTTTGATTCTCTCCATCCAAGATAGCAGCGCAACGATCCACATTGGACTGCTCAAGGTCCATTTTTCTGGCATTACTTGCAAATTCGTCTTCCGTGACGAAGACACTCCTGAATATGCTTTTCGGCGAGCTCTGATCGAAGAAGCTTCTAGCTTTCGATTGATATACAAGTATCGTCGAGTACAACCGAACGAGCGCATTTTCAAGCTCTATTGAAGCCTTTGATGTACGACGTAAATAGATGTCCTCAAAGATCGCATATCGCCCTATCTTTCGTGAGATTGATTCCGCGCCTTTGACGACAAAGTCAAACTTGACAATGTCACCAAAAGCAACCTGTAAGATAAAGCGAACCCCCGCCCAAGGAAGCGCAGAATGTCCAGGGCCATATTGCACGACAGTATCTCCAATCTGTTTGGACATGTTGATCCAGATAACCATCTTGTTGAAAAAATCCCGCAAAACAATGTTCTCACCATTACGACCACGCCTACTGAACTGCCATCTTTTTTTGATGCATTGCTCTTTGGCACTCTCTGCGCGAGCACCTGGAGGTCTGAAAGGATGTCCAGCCTATCTTGGCCGTCATAGAAAGCGAGCTGTTGGCGATCGCTTTTGGTCAACTTCTCTAGGGCGGCTGCCCAAAGATCTTTGCTCGACGTAGGCATGCCAATGTCGAGACCTTTCTTTTACCAATTGTTGACTCTCAGGCGGCTGGTCAGCCTTGGGCCAAAAGGAAAAGCCGAAAATGTCTTAGACAGGAAGGTGGGGTTCGTGAATGATCAGCCTTTACGCACGTCCTAATTACTTCACCTTGAAGCGCAAGTCGCAAATCCATATTTGTGACAGTGGAGAAGGATCAAGAACCAGATCGATGAAGAGGGAAAAATGCATTTTGTAAACAAGGAGCACATGTCATATAATTTCTAGCATCTCTCTCCTTGGGGCACTGGTGCGTCCACCCCGTTCAGTAGAATGCAAGTGTAAGCGTACACACCAACATATTGTATCAGCGCTGCCGTACCTTCCTTCCCAAAAGCGTGCTCTGCCCGCTTCCAACTAGCATCGGTCATCGGACCCTGCTTATGTGAAAGCTCTATAGCCACGTCAAATGCAACGTTTCCTTGCTCATCAAGAGCATTGTCTCCAAAAGGCTTCTTCCCACTCTTCACACTTCCGATCTGAGCCGCCGTGAGGCTTGTAAAGCGCGGCAACCCGTTCATGTGCATACAGTTCGTATTTGGATTGGAATCTGCTTCCCGTCGCTAAAATGGCGACTTCTCGTGCTGAACTCGGCAGACCTGGGAGCTTCCCTAGCTCAACGACGAGCTTGAAGAATGGATCGACGAGGGTGGGTGTGAAGAGGAGAGGAGCAAATGGACCTATAAAGGCACCATCTTCATTTTTGTAGAGGAATTTGTCGCCGAATACGCTCGAACAGATCTCCGACCCTTCGTCGTAAGCTTTATGCTGGTCGGCAGTGAGGGAGGATGGCGCAATTGGAGAGTATCGAGACATTCTGGAGGTGGATTCGAGTGTTCGTCTGGAGATTTGCGAAAAGCGGAAGTGGAGGATAGCGACGTCTATGAGTAGTCAAGCCCGAAAGATCCCGTCGTTGCGTCATGGCTACCATCATGAAACATGAAAGCAAGATTTGCACTCCTAACAGTGTCAGCAGTGCCCAATGGGTAGGTTTCGCCGGTTATTATCGCGCAATACCATTACATGCTAATGCTATAGGCAAAGACAGCAGGCAGAGTCATATCGCGGTGTAAGAGAGTGAAGCAAAAGTCATGCATAGAGGGTGAAAGCTCTTAATGGAATTGTAGAGATCCTACAGTTGCCAGGAAATAGTGGCGATTTTCTCGAACTTTTTTCAGAACCCGTCATTTTGTTTGCAAGGGGAAATGGTAGTATTTGTACAAGTCAGGCGCAGTGCCAGCAGAAAATGACATTTTTCGTAAACATTCCCCAAAAATCTATTCATGTTGAAGATCCTTTGATAGGAAGAGTCGATTTGTTTTGATCGATATCCACAAAAACATGCGCAAAAGACATTCTCTCCTGTGCATGACTTTTGCTGTCTCTTATAATCCTTAGGCGCGCGATAGAAGGCTGCTACGAGTAGTCCCGATCGGGACGCGTCTCTATAAAAACCGCATTCTCAACCCTACCACACAAAGAATTGTGGAAGATACTGCCACAACAGGCATGAGTGATACAGTAGCATTCTCTAGGTAAAACTGTTGTTGTCTCCCTTTGTAATAACTACCGCGAGCCTTCGTCTACGCGCACAGTGCTCCTGAGTCTGCACCAAGCCTTGCTCGTCAGGCAACCAGGTGTCTGCTGCCCACAAAACCTAACGATTACACAGGAGTACTCTTCCAGCAAATTGTAAGATGTGTAAATGCTGCATTGTACTGGTTTAGCTGTGGTTCTGTGGAGGGGCGAAGAGCCCTTCCCAATGATCTCACACCTCACCTCGATCTTGCTGATGTGTTGTGCAATACTGCATCGCAAACCCGATATTGTCTCAATCTTCGGAGCTAAAGTACTTGTCCTAAAAATATATATAATCGTAAGGACTGTTTCTCAGGGATGTTTCTACCCAAGTCTTAGGGTGTAAGGATCTTCTCCTTGTCCTGAATGGTGAATGCTATGCTTACAATTAGCCGCTAGCCGCCCGAGACGCTACGCCCTACGAAGCTCCAAGGGTTTTGGAAGTGATGGCTGTCTTCAAGATCAACACCTCCGTGTTCCGGTAAAGCCGTTGTTGTGTACAGCAGGAAAAGGCACATTTGCATCAGAGAAGTCTCTTCACCTAAGACAGACTGCTTGACAACCTGGTAAGCAGTATCAATTTGGTCTCTAGAGGTAGAGTTTGCTGAGGTGATCGGACAGCTCTCGACATCATCATCAAGTCCCAAATGAGAACCTCTCTTTAGGGAGACAGACCATTCGAGAGGCTGGTAAGCAGGTCAAAAACTCTTGCATGAGAGGACGTATTAACAAGCCTTCACAGCTTCGGACAAAAATGGCGCCTGTGGTCCTGAACGATGTTGCTATGTTTGATTTTGACCCAACGGCAGTCCCTCACCTCCCTGCTGAAGTATTGAACGTTGTTGTCGCTTTCATGGACATTGCCACCATTAAAGCAACACGCTTGACAAGCAGATTCATGGCAGATGCCTTAGCTCCGTTTGTCCTTGACAAAGTCTGGATCTCACCAGCTAAGGAGGATCAGACTAAGCTGAGAGAGATTTCGCAACACCCTACTGCACGCTTGATCGTTCGGGAGATAGCGTATGACAGCACTGTCTATTGTGGAAGCCTTTTCAAGCTATCCGACTATATGAAGGTATGTCATTTATGTGACTTCTTCCTGTTCGGGACTTCAGTCCGTCTCGCGAGACTTGTTTTGCAGGCTGGAAAAGGGCATCTTCCCTGACCTTCTCGCTAGACTTGTCTGACAACTTGAGGCTGTGCTATGGAATCGCGAACTTTGTCTCTTGTTGTGCACCCCAGACTAGTCTTAGCCGTCGACTTGATTTTTTGCAAAATTAATGCTAACTGGAAATCAACATCAGGCCTTAGGTACGGGCAACACTCTCGCCAATTCAACCTATCATCATGGTCGGTTCGGAAATACCTCACCGGTGACATACATCGCAGCGGCAGTGAAACGTGGTCACAATGTTTTCCAACAGTATTACAGCGAACAACGGGAACTCAGCCTGAGCTATCAATGCCAGCATTTCACCAGAACGGGCATGGAAAGGATAGACCTACCAGGGATTAGAGGCCGTGGCAACCTACCAGAGCGGCTTGCCAGCATTGATCGGACCGGTCTGTCTGAAGTCATACAAGACATGAGCGTAATCCCTTCCCTTCTCGAATATTTCGCTACAGATCTCCGATGCCTCCTAGAAACCCTTCCGCTTCTGCCAAACGTTCGACGCTTTACGATCTCCGATCAACGATGGGTAAAAGATCAGCGCAGAAGGTGGACGTGTCTTCCTGACGAAGCTGGTGCTTTTCCAAGGGACAAGTCTTTCATGATTCAGAGAAGACGTGATACCGGTAACCGTCTCGGTTATGATGCTGTGATCCTCGATCCCAGACCATGGCCCAGCAGCCAAGACAAATTACCCAGAGGCAGTCATCTTCCAACATGGTACCGTGGCTTCTGGATCCTGACGCAAGTGGCATCAATGCTCCAATACGAGCAACTCAAGTCTTTCACGATCGATGCCGACGGCTACAGAAACAGCAGCGGCATCTCCCACACCGTGCTCCGCGCCATTGACCCCATAAAGCTACAGCACACAGTCAACGCCTTCAAGTACCTCACTACTCTCAAGATGGAGATCAACACGCACGAGAAAGATCCTTGGACAGACTTCCCTGCCACTCTTGCCAACGGGAACATAGCGAAGATGCTGTGCGCGGCCGAGCGCCTTCGAAGCTTGGACCTGGCATTCGATTCCGCCGAAACCCAGATCACAGATCTGGACACTTTGTTTGGAAAGGACCACATCTGGCCACAGCTGAAAGCTTTGACCCTCACCAATATGTGCTTAAATGGGGATCAGTGGGTGGAATTCCTAACTCGGCAGGGCGGAGTGCTGCAAGAATTGTCCATGATCGAGATATCCTTTTGGGATCCCGACAACTCACGGCGCATGATGTTTACCACGATTGAAGCCATGGCACTCGAGTATTTCTTCATCGTTTTTTCCAGTGAAGGAAATGCAACAGAGGCTCCCTGCCTGAAAACCGGAGGCGTTTCTGGCCGTGCAGAAATCAAGCGTATAGCGCGGGCCATTGCGGCTGGTGAGATGTCGCTGTGAGGGGGTTTTCCGCAGACTTTTCCATTGTCGTTATCAAGAAGGAGCACTAATTTGGATCGTTCAATGAGCTAAAGCCTCACAGAGCCGACGTCCCTTAGGCTATTGAAAGGTCGTTGTACGTATCAAGCAATCGACTTCAAGAAAATTTTCTCCAAACTGGCTTTCACGTACATTAGGAATTGCAAATGCCTTCATCAAAGAACTCGTCACAACCTTCCAAACCCTCCATCCGTCCAATCAACCCAAACCCACTCCGCTCACAAAGAAGCCCCAACCCCCATAATAAGCGCCTGAACATTCATCCACTCGCCATCCTGACTGCACACAAAAGCTACCACGCAAGAAACATCCTTCGACAGCCCAACGCGATTCAGCCAGAGCAGCTTGTCGCAAGCTAGATTCACATATTATCATTGAGATACTTGATTGCATTGACACGAGCATCGAAAATGCGATATACCTCATCAAGTTCGCGTCGGATTTCCTCGCCACCTCGTACATGGTTGTTTCGATGCCGCCGGCGGCGATATCTCTTGTCAGCCTCGAAATTAATTTCCGAGGACAACACTCAGCAGTCAAAAGAAAGAGAACAAGAGGAGCGGACTCATCGACAGCGAGACATCTTGCAAACGCCTCTACGGCCCCCTTACTGCCCAAATAATCACTATGGTTCGGCCACCCCTTCGCCAACGCACTGCTACTAGTCAGCACCTCCTGTGTAGATCTTGGAGTCAGCAATGTTTATTCATGCCGGTGATGAGGGCCGTTTCGCCGTTGAGACGGGAGGTGGAGGGGGACGAGAATCTTGGGAGTTGAGGGTGATTAATGGAAGAGACGTGCTTGGGTAAGAAGATTGAGGAGGTAGTCGTAGCATGTGGAAAAGCGCTCCATGTTCGATTCGAGGATTGAGATGCTGATACCTCTCCGCAAGCACAGACCAAGAGAGATTCTGTATTCATCCTCAACGCCCAAACCCTCCCCACAACAGACCCCGCTATGCAAGTCAATCTCGTGAGAAGCCGGTACTAGACCGGAAAAAGTAACAGTCGATAGATACGAAATACTAGATCCAGGCTGAACTATGTCCGTTCAAGCCCATGACCATGAGTCTCATACCGTCGGCCCTTGCTGCCTCTCTCAGTACGAGCGCATATATCTCGCAGCGTGACATTGCTGTCTCGGCCAAATACTGTCGTATTAGCATCCTTTTAACAAAGAGGATCCAAGCCTCATACACCATGCTGAGAGATTGTGAACCTTGAGAATACAAAACGAGAAGCAAGCTTCAGACGGACGGTGCAGAAGGAAGAGGCGCAGACAGGAGTGCGAGAGTGGGAAACGCGAGCTCATATACTTTGCGTTGACCCTCTCTGGCATGCAAGATGCTACATCTTCGACTTGCCAGCCGAACCTCTTGTCTCGCTGCAGACGAGGACTGATGTCTAGGAACGTTGTCAACGTATGTCCCCACAAATTTGAGGCTAAAGCCCGTAGGGCTGAGCCAATTTCTTGACCACGAGAGCTGCCCTGATGGAAGGAAATAGAGCAAACTTTCAAAGCTACCCGATTATCGTCCAGAGGCCACCTAGCTGGACTCCATCCGCAAGACTCTACGCAAAGACAGTCCGCCTAAAGATGTCCGAGACAGCAGTATCGAACTCCAACGGAGACCTCTGGCTCTTCGGATACGGGTAAGTCTCCCCCAGAGGCCGAAAGCTCCAACCCGGACGGAATTCCAACCTCCGTCAAGAACAGCGTGAGTTGACCTCTGATCCCTTGTACCGTAGAAGTCTCATCTGGAAACCGCCTCCGCATTACGGTAAGCCGGAGTCTGTTCGCCCCGCTTCCTGTTAGTTCGTAGCGTGGACCGCATCGCCAGCACCCAAACATATCCCCCTGACGAAGGTTCTCCCTCCACCCTTTTAAACTCCCGCCCGCCCGCTCGAAGAAGAAAACAAAACCCCCCATCCACCACCGCACCCACCGCGAACGACAAGACCGCCCCACTAACCCCGCCCCCAAACCTCAGACCTCCGCATCCCCGGCTCCATCACCGGCTACGTCCGTCGATTCTGGCAAGCCAGGTACGCATCCCCTCCCCCCCCCCTCTCTCCAAAAACCCCCCCACCCCTCCCTCCGCCAGCCGCCCTACTCTACAGTAGCAACCACCACCCGCTGACCAAAAACCCCCCCTTGAAGCGAAGACCACCGCGGCACGCCCTCGTCCCCCGGCCGCGTCGTCACGCTGATCGAGCGCGCCGTCTTCGACGCCCTGGCCGGCGAACCGTCCGCGGCGGCGCCCCCCGACCGGGTCCACGGCGCCAGCTACCGCATCCCGGCCCCCCACGTCGACGCCGTGCGGGCGTACCTCGACCTGCGGGAGATCAACGGGTATTCGATGCGGCACACGACCTTTTGGCCGGCGCCGTCGTCCGGACCCGACGCGCCGCCGGTCGAGGGGTGCGTCGTGTACATCGGACTGCCGTCGAACCCGCAGTTCCTCGGCCGGCAGTCGCCGCAGGCGGTGGCGGAGGTGATAGCGGGGAGTGCGGGGCCGAGCGGCGCCAACGCGGAGTATCTCTTCATGCTGGAGGCTGCGTTGGTGGGGTTGGGGGAGGGGAGCGTGGATGAGCATGTTAGGGATTTGGCGGAAAGGGTGAGGGCGTTGATGAAGGGTGGGAAGGGACAGGGTGGTCGTGGCGGGGATGGGAAGGGCGAAGACAGCGAGCTGAAAACGCAGGCGGTGGAAAATGAGGTCGAGAGGATCAGGAGTGGGGAGAGTGGGCGGGCGGGTGAGGAGACGGAGAAAGTATCACAGCGGGAGAGATAGATTGAACGCCATCAACACTAGCTACGAGGTCATGATTTGGGAGAAGCCTTTGCAGGAGCACTATCTTTGATTGCTAATTTTTGGACGTGGGAGTTGAACCGCTTGTCCCCGAGTGTCGTAACTAGCTTCCAGCTTCGAGCCAAGGTGAAGAATCAAAGTAGAAAACCGTGCCATGTTCGCTCTATGGGGAGAATATGAAGGTGTGCTGATGAAGTGTTGCAAGCAAGGTTGGTTGTGCTAGTGAAGTGTGGTGAAGTAAGAAATCGAATGCAAAGAAACCTTTTTGTTCCTCCACGCCTGCTTGCGCCTCTGCGATAGATTGCTGCGATTAACAGGCAACCTCCAGGTCTGAAAAGAGAAAATATCCAGGATCGCTCCGATGGTCTAAGATAGCAGCCCATTTCACTTGCTGAGGTTGGTCTGATCCCGTGACACCGAAGTGGCCAAAGCATTTCACACATCGTATCCTTTCTGCTGCTTGTTGGTCGTTCCGTCTGCTTGATCATTCTGTCGTTTTGTTCATTGACATGTCGTGCGCAAATTCAGGCCGTGAGGGGATCAGTGGTAGGTCTACCAGCCGCCCTGGGCGCTGCCACCACCACCACCTTGCTGCTGGTCGTAGCCTCCAGAGCGACCTCCGCCACCATAAGACTGACCACCACCTGAGTAGTGCTGGCCACCACCGTAGCCTACAGGCACCGTCAATACAGAGAACCCAAAGGACAAAGGTAAATGTATAAACTCACTACCGCGACCTCCACCTCCGGAGTAGCCACTTCCACCTCCACCTTCACGTCCACCACCATAGCTTCCTCCACCTCCGCCTAGACAAGTTAGCAGAAATCCATGGGTAAGCAGGGCCGACACATACTATATCCACCTCCTCCTCCACCGTAGCCTCCTCCGCCTCCAGAATTGTAGCCTCCACGACCACCAAAGCCGCCGCCGCCACCTCCTCCTCCTCCACCGGAGCCACGCTCGGAAGCTTTGTCAACGCGGATGGTACGACCATCGAATCTGAATTACATTAGCCTGAAGGACGTCATCGAGGCACGAGATGGGGAAGCCTTACTCGACGTTGTTCATCGCCTGGATTGCAGTGTCGGCTTCCTCATCTTGGCTGAAGCGCACAAAGCCAAAGCCACGGCTACGACCGGTTTCACGGTCCTTGACAACAATCTGTGGTATCACTATCAGACTGAGGTTTGGAGTGGTCACGTGGAGTAGATCCTACCGCTTCATCGACCTTACCGTACTCTTCGAACTTGGCGCGAAGAGAGGTGTCGTCGGTGTGCCATGCAAGGCCACTGCAGTTTCGTCAGATTTGATAGCCGTACAAAAGGATATGAGTGATGGACTGACCCAATGAACAGCTTCGACATGATTGAGTGAGGGTTCGTTCAATTTCTTTTTTGTTGGGCTAACACATTCTCAATCTCAAGACTCTCACACAAGACACGCCTCCGCTGATGGAACGCAGGCAAGCACAAGTCTATTGAACACGGAAACATTGATGTAGTACATGACCGACGCGCAAGAGCAAGGAATTTTGTGCATTTCGGAATCAGTGTAGGAGCAGCAGACGAACATTGCAGGGTCCTTTGAAGGGTGTCGTTGCTAATTTGAGGATTGGGAGTCGCACGAGATGGAGCAAGAAGGTCGAAAGAGTAAATACTGATCCACGAGGAATCAGTTGGATTGAAAAGATTGCGGTTGGAGGTTGGTTTGTGAAAGAAAAATTTTTAAAAAAAGAGGGAAGGTGGGATGTTTGTTGAAGTTAATGTAGGTTGGGTCTGAGTGCCCCACTATGATACACGCTAAGCCCTAGGCTACCTTAGCTCACTCCTGGGAATTCTGGACCCTTGGCCGATTTTTGGACCGTGGCACGTTTTTTTTCTTTTCACTTTTTTTCACACTGTGCGCTCAGGTAATGTCAGCGAGATGAGAAGATCCAATGGGACAAGCCGCAGCGGCTATCAAAGGTAATTGGTTGGATGGAAGGC
The DNA here is from genome assembly GCF_014066305.1 of Letharia columbiana. Taxonomy (NCBI): domain Eukaryota; kingdom Fungi; phylum Ascomycota; class Lecanoromycetes; order Lecanorales; family Parmeliaceae; genus Letharia; species Letharia columbiana. The sequence goes on from NW_023501073.1 coordinate 479,499, forward strand.
AGTGGTGTGACTATTCTACGTACATGTGCATATAGAGAACTGCAGGCAGTTGATCATCGGCCCAGATGACCTTGAATCGACGATGCAGCTTTTATTTCCCTTACCGCCTGCCTCATTGGCCAGCTTTAAAGGAAAGGCAGCTTTGTGTCTGCCAGTCATACTAACCGTACTTTACCGTATTGCCTTCCAATCGTCAGCCTAGCCTCCGATCTCCGATGCCAAGCACGGCCCCGTCGATGAAAGGCAATCAAGGAAAGAAGATGAAGCAGCAAAAGGCAAAGAAGGCAAAGAAGGCAAAGAAGGCAAAGAAGGCAAAGAAAGACTTTCGGCTGCCCCTCTGATCATCCGCCAGTCTACTGCAGTCTGCAGCCTCTAAGATTAATAAATATGTTGTGTAATAGTAGTACCTGAGTACGGAAAGTAGTAAGTAATGTAATGTACTGGACAACTCATTGTATATCAAAGGACGGAAGGTGCTTATGCGCAATCTCCTTCCCACACAGCTTTATTTTATTCTTGCAATGGCAGATTACTAACAACTAGATCGTCAAAGCAACGCGCTGACCTTCATGTTCAGGTTTACTTGTAGTGCTGTGGGTTTATGTTGAATTCAGAATCGAAGTGGCCAGGTCAGACAGTGATAAAAACGCTCAACTTTCCATCTGGTGCATCTATGATCACGCTCTGTAAAAGGACTTCGGTCTGCTCTCGATATGCCATTTCAGTCCAGCTTGCACCTGCCAGTCAAGGTGAAAATTGCCCTTGGTCTGCTGCTGCAATACCACCTCTTTCACACACTGCATGATCATCATGAACACATGATGGCAGGCTCAAACTGACCCCCCAAGTCCTCTAGACTTCAAGCGGCTACCCCAGCAGCTTCTTCGCTCTCTTTCATTTCCAGACTTTCCTCAAACGCTACCTAGGTAAGGGTATAATATGTCCGACGCCGAACGGCAATCACCAAGGGCAGCAATTCGCAATTGGCTCCAAACTACTGGCAGCAAGTCGACTGCAAAGCCCGCAGATGCATCTCGAGAGCAACAAAACATTGAGCGGGAATCGAGACATCGTTCGAGGCAACACCACACGAGGAGGTATCCATCAGAAACCAAGGATCGGCATGATGATAAAGCTGGCCAAAAGCACCAAAAAGACAATGAGTGTGGGACCAGGCAGACACGTGTCGCAGATAAAGTACTTCTCGTCAACTCGCACCAAGCACAACCCCAATTACACTTAAAAGAGAATACTGCCGTCATTTCGAACGGCCTCGGTCTCGCGGAGCGATTGGGACTCCATGCACCTTTTCGTACCTTCAAAGATCACAGCGATGATGATATCCCGGACCTCCGATATCACCCACGGAAGCGCAAGCGCAGCAGGTCTTCCACGAGCTCTTACCTCGAACCTGCAGCAGCCAATGACCTGTCAGAATATGACCATGACCGTTTTCGTCATGCCACGATACTACGTACGGGGAGTACAGGGCCAGAGCTTGACGATAGAGGCCAGCACGTTTCACCTACGGCGTCCCAGGGTTCGGAGATAGCGTTACTGTCTCCAAAAAAGCTCCCGAAATCCTACGAAAGGAGACCAAGACACAAAACCCGCCAAGATCGCTATGAGCTCAAAGACAATAACAGAGCTAGCGAGAAGACGAAGCAGGCTGCGAAGAAAGACCGCGGGGAGAAGAAGCAGAAGAAGCACAAGCGTAAAGAAAAGTCCGGTGCAGCTTTGATGCATGACTTTACCGCGCAGAACGTGGCCCACGACCGTCTCACTGTGAGCTGCATTCAATGGTCGTATGTTTTATGAATGTTTGTTGCTAATACTGAACCAAAGCTGAAGCCCACAAAGACCCTCGGCTTGTTCGGGAAAGGCAGAGCGTCTTCACCAGTAAGAAGAAGGGGTTGTAGGTTCACCTATCTCTATCGGCGGTTGATTAGCACTAACAAAGGCTCTTCAAGTGCCTGATCTTGCCTTCTCCGAGATGATCTTCCTCAAATCTTGTCGAGAGAAGTCCAAGGACTCGTTCGAAGACTCGTCTAATAGGCCCTCGGAGAAGAAAACGCGGCGGAAGTCGACTAAAGCAGCAGACACAGAAGCAGAAATTTCAAGATACTTCATGTCAGCAAAACCTACAAGCCTCGATGTGATGAAACCTCACGGTCAACGACATCAACAAGACAGGGGACGATCCCGAGACCACGAGTCACCGCAAGCCTTTGTCGATCTTCCAGATAGGCCTTTCCTAGGATTTGGAAGCTGTGGCCCTAATACCTCTCTATCTCCAGCGAAAATACCTGTCAACACAGATTCGAGAAGCCTCCATCGTGAAGACTCATGGTCTCCTACTCGTTCCACAAGCTATCTTACCTGGTCCCAAAGTGTGAGGCCGTCCTTCGGCTCTCCTCTGTTCAATAGGCCGTATCATGTTGAACCATTAACATCATCAAAACTATCTAATCGTAAACGTAAATCCCCAGCTCCTCATAAAGGCCAATACTCGTTACCATCTCTATTACCACCCTGTGTACCGACAACTTCTTCGAAAACCCAAGATGCTGCCTCCATACCTTTCTCGGCGCACGAAAATGCAAATGAGGGTTCAAGCCGGAATAGCGAGTCACGGTCGGCAACGGGTGAACGGCTTAGGTTGAGGGAGAAGAGTCAAAATCACGGCGATACTGGAATCATCAAGCTTGATGCTGCAAAGATTCCACACGAAATCGAAGACTCGATCGCAGACAGTACTCACCCAGCCGAAACCGCCACGCATGACGGCCCTGAATCGGCATTACTCTCTCGAAATGAAGCTACTTGCCAGTCTTCAGGACATGAGCCTCAACGCGAGCCTCAACGCGAGCCACAAGCTTATGGCGTGCGCCCTCTCTCGGCCCAGATGCCAATCATCTCACCACATAAAGACCCGCTCGACGATGTGCTCGAGGCACTTCTCACAGATTGCAATACTAACGTTGCTGGTAGCGATCTAGCCTCTCGTGCCACATCAGGTCACCGCAATCTTTATGTTAGGGAGGAAGAGGGGATACCAGATAGAATTCAGGAATATTCACGCATGCCTGCTCGCGCCTTCGTTAATAGTGTCTACGCTCCCGAGGCTTCGGCGTCCACCCCAAAAATTTCTGGGAAGCCTCGCAGCGCAAGCCTTCAACAGGACTTCCCGCATGACAGTTCCATTTCTACGCATACACTATCTAAGGGGGACCTAAGTTTTTCGAACAGACCCGGCTTAGGGTACGCTCCAGGCTACCGACCCATTGAAAGTAAAGTGGACTCAAGGAGTGCATGGAATGGTTACGGCAACCTTTACGAAAGGCAACAGGAGCAAGCAGATCCTAGGCCAGAAACTTCGAGAGAAAATAGACCACCTTACATAGCTCTGCGAGAGAACCTTTCAGGCTCGTCGCGAGAGACGGACCATACCGCTGCACGCGACGAATACGCACAAAAGCTTCATTTTGTGGAGCTAGGAGACGGATTTAATGATCACAGGCCTTATTTGTATAAGACGGTACAAGAGGGAAATGATAATGAAGATTACGAAGCAATCAGGCATGATGAATGGGATATTGATCATGGGACATCGTACGATTCTGGACCATCAATCTTCCATGAGTCTCACGAAGATTCCAATCATGGAATTATGGCCGAAAATAATGTCAGTGACTACCAGCGAAGAGAGATAAATGCAGATCATGAGCAGTCAGTCGCACAAGAGGCCGATCAGGATGAAGTTGAGCCCCACCAGCTCTTCACAACAAGCATACCAGACACGTACCCTTCATGGCGGAGTCATCACATCTTCAGTAGAGATCCCGGTCTCGAAAGGTGTGCTGCCGTTTCTCAGGTTCATGATGTTGATGTAGCTTTATCTGGATTTTGGACACCCCACAAGCTGTACTGAGAACCTCTGGTTTTTTTGATGATGGGAACTTTGAGCGTTAGTTTGGTGTCGGTAACAGTTTTTCATAGGCTTGGAATGCATGACTGTCCCTCGATATGAGTTCTTACTGCCCATGGTGCCCATCACCAGGCTTCCGCTTCGGTTAAGATGTGTCTAGTATGCCAAGCCTGCTAGCTTACCCCTAATTGCATAATCCTTGAGAAAGAAAGAAAAAATTCCACAGTTCTGGCACACCCCAAAATCAAAAATCAAAAATTTCAATTTTTCTGTATAGATTCACAACCACAATTAATTATAGTCTAAGAATTATTAAATATATACTTTATACACCTAAGTATTTATTATTAAAGTATCTTAAAAATTTAATTTATATAACGTAAGTAAAATAATAAAATGTTGATTTGACATTGCCGAGAGTACGCTGAAAAATCATCTGAATAAATGCCAAGGTTTTTTTTTTTTTTACCTCGGCTATTCTAAAGCTGTCAAGAGTACTTCGTAAAATTCGCTATTATTCTATTTTACAATATAACGAATAATTTAAATCTTTTAAGAATTTTATAATCTAATCTATACTCTATTTATTAAATTTTGATAATTTTTTAGATTATAATTAATTGTGGTTGTGAACCTATACAGAAAAATTGAAATTTTTGATTTTTGATTTTGGGGTGTGCCAGAACTGTGGAATTTTTTTTTTCTTTCTCAAGGATTATGCAATCAGGGGTATCGATAAGATAGAGCTAAGGTACCTTAGGCCGTAATCAGTGATTTGCGCTAATCCTTTGCATTTACCTTACTTTAAGTACTTACCTGAAGCTACTCCACCAAACGTCCAGGGCGCCTATTTGATAATTCACTCAGCTACGTTTCTTATTCGATTTCTTAGGAAGCCTCCGACAACGGTTGTACTTCTTCGACTCACAGCATAATTTGAATGTCACGATATGGGGTTTCCAATCTGATATGAAACAGAAAGAAGAGATCATGCTAAGCACCTGATCACGAACCTGTGGTCTATGCATTAGAACATGGCTCTCCATCAAATACCAACACGATCCAGCTATCATAGTCCGAGTCTATCTCGAACATGCAGTGTGAGATTTGTCATCGCTCCGCAAGCAGCCGACTGCCCTTCAACTGCACGCTTTGCGCTCGAGATGCCCTCCATCAACCCAGGATACAGCTGGCCCAGACACTGTTGCATACGGAATCCCTAGGGAAAGAGGTGGAACAAAATGTCGTGGGGACCTCAAAGAAGGAGAAGGCCAGGTCTTCGGCAGGCGCCAAACCCTCAGATGTGAACCACACTTGGACCGTCCACCGTGCAGCTTCCAACCAGTTCATATCGGAGGAAAAGACCCAGACTGTTCTCAGTCATGTCGAAACCCTGCGTGAAGAGACCCAGAAAGTCAAAGCTGAGATTGCGGCAAGAAAAGCAAAGCTCCTGAGGCGACGTTCGGAATTCGCTTCAGCGAAGCACGAGCTGTCTCAAAGCCAAGCTAGCGCCGTCGAACCAGTGGATAAGAGCATCAAGCGCACCGAACACAGATGGGATGTCATGCACAACAAGACGGCAGAGTCTCGACTGTTCCTCTGCAGGGAAGTAGCGCTGCTCTACGGCTTGCATCAACGGAAGCGGAAGAAGGGTGGATTGGGCAGAGATATCTACTTCATCGGAGGAGTTCCCATTGCTGATTTAAGGGATTTAAACAGTACGCACATCCTTCATAGCTCTAGCCAATATACTAAAGCGTTTTAGATGCAGCACCAGCCCATGTTACAACCTCTACCACTAACCTCGCCCACCTCACTCACCTGGTCTCACATTACCTCTCTCTCCGCCTCCCTGCCGAAATCACCCTCCCTCATAGCGACTACCCTCTCCCAACAATCTTCTCACCTAGCTCGTCCTACACATCTCGCGAAGTACCGTTCCCAGGCTCTACACCACATCACTCCTCACACAACAGCCCCTCAGCCTCTCGCCATTCAGATAACCGCCCACCACCAAGGCCGAGGCCGTTGCACCTCGACAAGAAGTTGTCTGCGCTCGCTAAAGATGATCAAGTAGCCTACGCATCTTTCGTGGAAGGTATCACCTTCCTGGCTTGGGACATAGCCTGGCTTTGCAAAACGCAAGGTATGAACGTTGGTGGTAGCTCTTGGGAAGAAGTCTGTGCTATGGGGAAGAATCTGTGGCACTTAATACTCGGCCCTCCACCGCGCCCTCCAGTACCAAGAGAAGTCTCAAGCAGAAGCTTTCCGAAAATGCCCACT